>NW_026865551.1:0-25466 GCF_026571515.1 Ruditapes philippinarum
ATGAACAACAATCTGTAGGGGGTAGGTGTTGCACTTATTCATTATCCCTCATGTACAGACTCATAACCGCCCATATGAACACATCTGCGGATGTTTCAAAAATTCAAAATTTTACCAGTTCATGTTAAATGTTTGGATTCTGCTTAAGGGGGCGTGGACGGTAACTTGCACTTTCCAGTACCGTCCATGAACAGGCCTCAATCAAACCGAGCCTGCAACATTTTCAATTTTGCCCGTGTTGGGCTTTCTTTAGGGATTCTGTATTTATCTATTTCAATCAAACCGAGTCTGCAATTCTTATGTTATTTTGTTGTGATTAATGCTTCCGAGGGATCAATTTGTTTCCAGAAATTTGTACTTCACAACAGCAGGTGTCAAGTGCCGAGTGGCAGCCGTAAAAAGTTGCCCCGTACTTCACTTCAGTGTTGTTATATTTTCTGGTTCTTTGGGATCATTGATGCCAAAATAGATAAATACAGAATCCCTAAAGAAAGCCAAACACGGCAAAATTGAAAATGTTGCAGGCTCGGTTTGATTGAGCCTGTTCATGGACGGTACTGGAAAGTGCAAGTTACCGTCCACGCCCCAAGCCGAATTCAACATTTAAACGTGAAATAGTAAAATTTTGAATTTAGAAACATCCGCAGATGTGTTCATACGGCGGTCATCATGGAACCTTCAATGTGACACTTCCGTGCCATTCCATAAAATGGAATTTTGAAAGGGGATCAGTAATAAAAAGCGTGTGCCCTAAACGAGAAAACAATGGGCGGAACTAAATAAAATGGAATTTTGAAAGGGGATCAGAGGTTATGAAGCCTGCGTATCACAGATAAGATGTCAAAAGACAAATTTAAAAAGCAGGCAACATATCCTAAGGGTGATTCAACATTATTCAAGTAGGAATATTGGAACCACCCATATAGAAAATGCCGAAAAGTTGAAACTAAAAATACCACAAGCACAACAATAATGTCGTGCTGAACGATCTTCAAGGATCGAAAGTAATAACATCATTGATTAAATGTACGGGGAGACTTTTTACAGCTGCCACACGGCACAAATAACACGGATGTGATCATAAAATAGATAAATACACTATAAAGTGTTGAGAATTGAGTATCGCTCAAGCCGGTGCTAGGGGGCGTGAGGGATGTTGCACTTATTTATTATCCCTCATGTACAGACTCAATTAAACCGAGTCTGCAATTCTTGTGTTATTTTGTTGTTATTAATGCTTCCGAGGGATCAATTTGTTTCCAGAATTTTGCACTTCACAACAGCAGGTGTCAAGTGCCGTGTGGCAGCCGTAAAAAGTTGCCCCGTACTTCACTTCAGTGTTGTTATATTTTCTGGTCCTTCGGGATCATTGATGCCAACACTATAAAGTGTTGAGAATTGAGTACCGCTCAAGCCGGTGCTAGGGGGCGTGAGGGATGTTGCACTTATTCATTCTCCCTCATGTACAGACTCAATTGTAATTAATGCTTCCGAGGGATAAATTTGTTTCCAGAATTTTGTGTATGTCTGTATTGTTACTTGTTTTTGAATGTTAACATGTTGTGTGATGTCTTCCTTGTTGGATTGTCGTTTACGGTAGGTATTTTCTCACCCTCTCCCCTTTTGAGTGACAGCCCTTATCCCTTTTATTCCCATATGGGCCGTTTGAGTTTATATTATTTCACACATAACATGTCCCTCTCCTTTCACCGCCCTTATGTCCACTCCAGGTTTTGTTTGGTGCCTTCTAGGTGCCCTACTTTGGTGTGTGTCGGGGGGCTGCGTCCTGTGAACGTTGCCATTGCCTTGTTGATCGTTATTGTTCTCTGGTACAAGAGAGTTTCGATACATAATATATGATCAAATGGCCTGAACTGTTTAAGGTCCTGCAAATATAGAAAAATAAGTCTTATTATTTACTTCTGTAACAATTTTTACATGTATGTACATAACATGCTAAAGAAATACTTTAATTTGATTTTTTCAATGACGTGCATCTATATGTACTTGTCTACAAATGATAAATTTGACTTAAAATGACAATGCAATCACTAATTATTTTTTTCAGCGCAAAAAAAAAACGTTTTCTACAAATCATGAATGACCAGAACATTTCCCACAACATCAGATCCTACTTTCTGGTCATAAAAACATAAATGCTTTGAATATTTATGCTGAAATGAACATGGAACTGTCCAATTTTTATTCACATGCAATTGTTCATGGAAGTAAGACAGGGTCAGATAAAATAAATGATAATGTTAAAACACAAGTACCCCAGTTTTTAACCTGTTCCACCAAATTTGGCAACAACATTGCCAATTCGCTATGCTAGAGTGCCAGCACAAGTTAGTGCTGCTGCACCATTTTATTATCAACAAAACAAACCCGCAATCACTCAGTACCGTTTGCCTATCACCCCTCACTACCACTATGAACAAGTAATATCCCCTGATCAATATCAAAACCATTAAATGCTCCCACACCAATCGTACTTTCGCCACTTGTACCTATGACAACAGGGGGTCGCCTTTCCTTGCCACTGGTTCTTGTTGCTGGGTCATATGGGGGTTGCGTTCATTGAACGCCGCCTTTCCTTGTTGATCTTGTTTATCATATTTCCTTGTTGATCTTGTTTATCATATATTTCAATATCACCATGGTCATCCCCATTTGATTATAGGTAACACTTTCAATGGCCCTGTAATATCTCAACTGCATAACTCACAAAGCCATAATCAGACTGCCTTATCAAACATGTACCTGCGAGCTATTTTCTGGACAAGTCCCCAGATGTTTGTCCAATACGTTGGAAACGTATTCGTTGTTAAGCAACTCAGTGAAGTGGAAAAATAAAAACATTGTGATTCATTGCTTCGAAAGACAGTTTTATCAGTTTTCAACTGAACAGTTTGAAGTTGATTTAAATTGGCCGCAAAATTATACATTATAACTTACAATTAGACTCGGTTATTAATTAAACCACTCTTTTTAAATATTCTTGGATTAACTGTGGATAGATAATGACAGGTAAAGAAATGTAAATAAATTTGAAAATTTCGGATTGTGTTTGCCAGGATTTCCCAAGATGGCGGCTATAAATTGTGTATTTTACCGCGTCACGACTCTTTGATCGTTCAGCACGACATTATTGTTGTGCTTGTGGTATTTTTAGTTTCAACTTTTCGGCATTTTCTAGTTGGGTGGTTCCAATATTCCTACTTGAATAATGTTGAATCACCCTTAGGATATGTTGCCTGATTTTTATGCTCCCTGAAACATTACGGGGGAGCATATAGTCGGAGCCCTGTCCGTCCGTCCGTCTGTCCGTCCGTTGTCTTGTCCGGAGCATAACTTGAAAACCCTTGGAGATAATTTGTTGAAACTTCATACAGTGGTAGAGGGCATTTAGGGGGAGTGCAGTGTCAAAGAACCATAACTCTATTTTGCCTGGTTTTTGAATTATCTCCCCTTATAGAAAAATCTTGTCCGGGGCATAACTCTTAAACTATAAGAGATATCAACATGAAACTTTGTAGGTGAATAGATCTCAATGGGGAGATGTGCAGTGCATAAGAACAATAACTCTTTTTGTCCTAATTTTGGAGTTATTGCCCTTTGTTAATTTTAACACTTTGAACTTTGTCCGGAACATAACTATAAAAACTATAAGAGATATCAAGATGAAACATTGTAGGTAGATAGATCTCATTGAGTAGAGATGCAGTGCAAAAGAACCATAACTCTGTTAAAATAGAGAAAAACAGAATCCCTAAAGAAAGTCCAACACAACAAAATTGAAAATGTTGCAGGCTCGGTTTGATTGAGCCTGTTCATGGACGGTATTGTAAAGTGCAAGTTACCGTCCACGCCCCCTAGCTTCGGCTTAAGCAGAATTCAACATTTAACACGAAAATGGTGAAATTTTGAATTTAGAAACATCCGCAGTTCTATGTGTTCATACGGCGGTTATCATGGAACCTTCAATGTGACACAGTAGTGCCATTCCATGAAAAACGGCGTATGGTCCCCAAGTAAAAGAAAGCTTTGTCCTAAAGAGAAAACAATGGGCGGAAATAAAATGGACTTTTGAAAGGGGATCTGATGTTATGAAATATGAAAAACAAGATCAACAAGGAAAGGCGACGTTCAATGAACGCAACCCCCATATGACCCAGCAACAAGAACCAATGGCAAGGAGCCCAGGCGGACCCCAAACATAAAAAGGACAGGGCAACGACACGTTAATCATTAAATGATAAATAATTTGTAACTGATTAGGAATTCAAAGAAAATAATAATAGGCCCACAAAGGGGAAGGGGACAGGAGACCGGGGGAAGGGGGGTTAATCAAAGAAATAATCAAAGAAATAATCAAAGAAATAAAAACTAGAGGCAATTTTTTCGACGGTACTGGAAAGTGCAAGTTACCGTCCACGCCCCCTAGCACCGGCTTAAGCAGAATTCAACATTTAAACGTGAAATGGTAAAATTTGAATTTAGAAACATCCACAGATGTGTTCATACGGCGGTTATCATGGAACCTTCAATGTGACACTTCCGTGCCATTCCATGAAAAGCGGCGTATGGTCCCCAAGTAATAAAAAGCGTGTGCCCTAAACGAGAAAACAATGGGCGGAACTAAATAAAATGGAATTTTGAAAGGGGATCAGAGGTTATGAAGCCCTGTTCATCTGGAACATCCAAGTCTGGAGGTCCAATTGACTTGAATACACCTTTGATGGAGAATAGGGTCGATTATGACTCAGTTGTTGTGATGATGATTATGATGAATTATGCTGTGTATGCAACTAATTTCAACCTGAAGAACTTTCAAACTGCCATGTTGTTACTTTTGTAAAATGGGCTAAGTGCGATTTTTTGTGAACACTGCATCTTATTTATTGTTCAGCCGTAAAAAGTTGCCCCGTACTTCACTTCAGTGTTGTTATATTTTCTGGTCCTTCGGGATCATTGATGCCAACACTATAAAGTGTTGAGAATTGAGTACCGCTCAAGCCGGTGCTAGGGGGCGTGAGGGATGTTGCACTTATTCATTATCCCTCATGTACAGACTCATAACCGCCATATGAACACATCTGCGGATGTTTCAAAATTCAAATTTTACCAGTTCATGTTAAATGTTGGATTCTGCTTAAGGGGGCGTGGACGGTAACTTGCACTTTCCAGTACCGTCCATGAACAGGCTCAATCAAACCGAGCCTGCAACATTTTCAATTTTGCCGTGTTGGGCTTTCTTTAGGGATTCTGTATTTATCTATTTCAATCAAACCGAGTCTGCAATTCTTATGTTATTTTGTTGTGATTAATGCTTCCGAGGGATCAATTTGTTTCCAGAAATTTGTACTTCACAACAGCAGGTGTCAAGTGCCGAGTGGCAGCCGTAAAAAGTTGCCCCGTACTTCACTTCAGTGTTGTTATATTTTCTGGTTCTTTGGGATCATTGATGCCAAAATAGATAAATACAGAATCCCTAAAGAAAGCCCAACACGGCAAAATTGAAAATGTTGCAGGCTCGGTTTGATTGAGCCTGTTCATGGACGGTACTGGAAAGTGCAAGTTACCGTCCACGCCCCAAGCAGAATTCAACATTTAAACGTGAAATAGTAAAATTTTGAATTTAGAAACATCCGCAGATGTGTTCATACGGCGGTTATCATGGAACCTTCAATGTGACACTTCCGTGCCATTCCATGAAAAGCGGCGTATGGTCCCCAAGTAATAAAAAGCGTGTGCCCTAAACGAGAAAACAATGGGCGGAACTAAATAAAATGGAATTTTGAAAGGGGATCAGAGGTTATGAAGCCTGCGTATCACAGATAAGATGTCAAAAGACAAATTTAAAAAGCAGGCAACATATCCTAAGGGTGATTCAACATTATTCAAGTAGGAATATTGGAACCACCCATATAGAAAATGCCGAAAAGTTGAAACTAAAAATACCACAAGCACAACAATAATGTCGTGCTGAACGATCTTCAAGGATCGAAAATATAACATCATTGATTAAATGTACGGGGAGACTTTTTACAGCTGCCACACGGCACAAATAACACGGATGTGATCATAAAATAGATAAATACACTATAAAGTGTTGAGAATTGAGTATCGCTCAAGCCGGTGCTAGGGGGCGTGAGGGATGTTGCACTTATTTATTATCCCTCATGCACAGACTCAATTAAACCGAGTCTGCAATTCTTGTGTTATTTTGTTGTTATTAATGCTTCCGAGGGATCAATTTGTTTCCAGAATTTTGTACTTCACAACAGCAGGTGTCAAGTGCCGTGTGGCAGCCGTAAAAAGTTGCCCCGTACTTCACTTCAGTGTTGTTATATTTTCTGGTCCTTCGGGATCATTGATGCCAACACTATAAAGTGTTGAGAATTGAGTACCGCTCAAGCCGGTGCTAGGGGGCGTGAGGGATGTTGCACTTATTCATTCTCCCTCATGTACAGACTCAATTGTAATTAATGCTTCCGAGGGATAAATTTGTTTCCAGAATTTTGTGTATGTCTGTATTGTTACTTGTTTTTGAATGTTAACATGTTGTGTGATGTCTTCCTTGTTGGATTGTCGTTTACGGTAGGTATTTTCTCACCCTCTCCCCTTTTGAGTGACAGCCCTTATCCCTTTTATTCCCATATGGGCCGTTTGAGTTTATATTATTTCACACATAACATGTCCTTCTCCTTTCACCGCCCTTATGTCCACTCCAGGTTTTGTTTGGTGCCTTCTATGTGCCTTACTTTGGTGTGTCGGGGAGCTGCGTCCTGTGAATGTTGCCATTGCCTTGTTGATCTTTATTCTTCTCTGGTACAAGAGAGTTTCGATACATAATATATGATCAAATGGCCTGAATTGTTTAAGGTCCTGCAAATATAGAAAAAAAGTGTTATTATTTACTTCTGTAACAAATTTTTACGTGTATGTACATAACATGCTAAAGAAATACTATAATTTGATTTTTTTCAATGACGTTCATCTATATGTACTTGTCTACAAATGATAAATTTGACTTAAAATGACAATGCAATCATTAAGTATTTTCTTCAGCGCAAGAAAACGTCTTCTACAAAACATGAATGACCAGAACATTTCCCACAACATCAGATCCTACTATCTGGTCATAAAAACATAAATGCTTTGAATATTTATGCTGAAATGAACATGGACAAGTCCCAATTTTTATTCACATGCAATTGTTCATGGAAGTAAGACAGGGTCAGATAAAATAAATGATAATGATAAAACACAAGTACCCCAGTTTTTAACCTGTTCCACCAAATTTGGCAACAGCATTGCCAATTTACTATGCTAGAGTGCCAGCACAAGTTAGTGCTGCTGCACCATTTTATTATCAACAAAACAAACCCGCAATCACTCAGTACCGTTTGCCTATCACCCCTCACTACCACTATGAACAAGTAATATCCCCTGATCAATATCAAAACCATTAAATGCTCTCCACACCAATCGTACTTTCGCCACTTGTACCTATGACAACAGGGGGCCGCCTTTCCTTGCCACTGGTTTTTTGTTGCTGGGTCATATGGGGGTTGCGTTCATTGAACGCCGCCTTTCCTTGTTGATCTTGTTTTTCATATTTCATTGTTTATCATATTTCCTTGTTGATCTTGTTTATCATATATTTCAATATCACCATGGTCATCCCCATTTGATTATAGGTAACACTTTCAATGGCCCTGTAATATCTCAACTGCATAACTCACAAAGCCATAATCAGACTGCCTTATCAAACATTTGTCAGGAGGTACCTGCAAGCAATTTTCTGGACAAGTTCCCAGATGTTTGTCCAATGCGTTGGAAACGTATTCGTTGTTTAAGCAACTCAGACAATGAATGTGTGATTGAAGTGGAAAAATAAAAACATTGTTTGTGATTCATTGCTTCGAAAGACGTTTTTATCAGTTTTCAACTGAACAGTTCGAAGTTGAGTTAAATTGGCCGCAAAATTATACATTATTACTTACAATTAGACGTTATTTATTAAACCACTCTGTTTAAATATTCTTGGATTAACTGTGGATAGATAATGACAGTAAAGAAATGTAAATAAATTTGAAAATTTCGGATTGTTGTGTTTGCCAGGATTTCCCAAGATGGCGGCTATAAATTGTGTATTTTAACCGCGTCACGACTCTTTGATCGTTCAGCACGACATTATTGTTGTGCTTGTGGTATTTTTTTAGTTTCAACTTTTCGGCATTTTCTAGTTGGGTGGTTCCAATATTCCTACTTGAATAATGTTGAATCACCCTTAGGATATGTTGCCTGATTTTTATGCTCCCTGAAACATTACGGGGGAGCATATAGTCGGCGCCCTGTCCGTCCGTCCGTCTGTCCGTCCGTTGTCTTGTCCGGAGCATAACTTGAAAACCCTTGGAGATAATTTGTTGAAACTTCATACAGTGGTAGAGGGCATTTAGGGGGAGTGCAGTGTCAAAGAACCATAACTCTATTTTGCCTGGTTTTTGAATTATCTCCCCTTATAGAAAAATCTTGTCCGGGGCATAACTCTTAAACTATAAGAGATATCAACATGAAACTTTGTAGGTGAATAGATCTCAATGGGGAGATGTGCAGTGCATAAGAACAATAACTCTTTTTGTCCTAATTTTGGAGTTATTGCCCTTTGTTAATTTTAACACTTTGAACTTTGTCCGGAACATAACTATAAAACTATAAGAGATATCAAGATGAAACATTGTAGGTAGATAGATCTCATTGAGTAGAGATGCAGTGCAAAAGAACCATAACTCTGTTAAAATAGAGAAAAACAGAATCCCTAAAGAAAGTCCAACACAACAAAATTGAAAATGTTGCAGGCTCGGTTTGATTGAGCCTGTTCATGGACGGTATTGTAAAGTGCAAGTTACCGTCCACGCCCCCTAGCTTCGGCTTAAGCAGAATTCAACATTTAACACGAAAATGGTGAAATTTTGAATTTAGAAACATCCGCAGTTCTATGTGTTCATACGGCGGTTATCATGGAACCTTCAATGTGACACAGTAGTGCCATTCCATGAAAAACGGCGTATGGTCCCCAAGTAAAAGAAAGCTTTTGTCCTAAAGAGGAAACAATGGGCGGAAATAAAATGGACTTTTGAAAGGGGATCTGATGTTATGAAATATGAAAAACAAGATCAACAAGGAAAGGCGACGTTCAATGAACGCAACCCCCATATGACCCAGCAACAAGAACCAATGGCAAGGAGCCCAGGCGGACCCCAAACATAAAAAGGACAGGGCAACGACACGTTAATCATTAAATGATAAATAATTTGTAACTGATTAGGAATTCAAAGAAAATAATAATAGGCCCACAAAGGGGAAGGGGACAGGAGACCGGGGGAAGGGGGGGTTAATCAAAGAAATAAAAACTAGAGGCAATGGGGAAGATACTTAACGTAGACGAGAAAACAACAAGGGACACAAGCAAAAGTGTCACCAAAACAGTATGAAACAACATAGACATACATCTGAGGAACACAGTGGGGCGCCGCCTTGGAACGGTCAGCAGCATAATAATGACTGCTGGGGAGTTTAAACCGGTTAATGGTGCACCAAAACCTCGCTCTTAGCCCCACCATGTTCCTATAAAACGAGACAGTGTAAATAAAATGAATCCCCGCCAAGTGAAATTCTAACAGTTGTCATGGTTACAAAAGGTTAAATAAGTAAAACACTAAAATGATCATGTAGAAACATATAAAAGTAAACCCAATGACCATAACAAAAGTACTCAATGTCCTAAAGGAAGACAGAGCAACAAGAAAATCACCTACAAGGGCCCGACGAAGCAAGGCAGAAGACGAACATTAAGACAATTCAGTCCCAAAGGGCTTTACGAACTATCCATCATAGAGTCTCCCACTTGGTCCGTCAGATGCAATCAAAAGAGGAAAGCGTAGTGTCCAACTGTAAAGGGTTGAACACTAAAACATGCAGTATGTCTTAAAATAGTAGGGTCATAACCTCTTTTAATAAAACGTTTAATAATTTTAGTAAAAACAGCAGAAAAAATTACCATGACCCAAAATCTTACGAAGTTTGTAAACCACATCGCCATAAAAACCAGGCTGGCTAATCCCTTGTCGCAGAAGAGTTTTTAAATCACTATTGAATTTAGAAATTAAATCAAAGTTACGATTGTAAAATTTAGTAAAATATTTCCGTAATTTATGATAGCGGTAGCCCTGTTTTAGAAGCTTGCTGGTAATAAAAATATTCCGCTCGTTGAAATCCTTTACGTTGTTACAAGCTCTAGCGAATCTAATTAACTGAGAAATATAAACCCCGTAGGATGTTGCATGGGGTACGTCTCCATCCAAATGTGGATAATTAACTATACAAAAGTCAAAGTCATCTCTTTTATCATAAATTTTCGTGTGAATAGAATTGTTGTTGATAGTAATATGAAGATCCAAAAATGATGTACTAAAATTTCAAGAGTTCGTTTTATTAAGTTGTAGTTCATGCGGATAAATGTCAGACACAATTTGATCAAAATAAGGATTATCTAAATTAAAAATATCATCAAGGTATCTGGAAGTATTATTAAAATGCGACTATAACATCTTGTTGTTTTCTCTTCAGAGAGACTCAACATAAAGTCTCTTTCATAGCAGTACAAAAAACAAATCGGCGACCAGGGGTGCACAATTAGTACCCATAGGAATTCCTATGATCTGTTTAAATAGGGTATTACCAAACCTGACATAAATGTTTGTCTAAAAGAAAAGAGAGTGCTCTACAAAACTTCGTCACAGGTCCACATAGTATAATGTTTAACAATACCGTTAGTAAAAAAAGCTTTGTTCGAATTACATGCTAGAAAGGTAACTTTTTCCCGTGCAAAAGTTTTCTGAATTAGGGAAATTAGTTTATCATTGATTAATTTATGTGGCAAAGTTGTATAAAGTGTAGAAAAATCGTATGTACTGACAGTTGAAGCTTGAAAGTTATTCATTTTGAATTTATCCAAGATTTCACCAGAATTTTTAATTGACCAAAAGAGATGTTTGCCTGTGTTTTCATAGACTTTATCACAATATCTAATTACATGTGTTTTAATGGCAGTCAAACAAGACGTCAATAAAATAGAAAGTTTACTTGTAGTGCAAGATGTAGAATTAGCAATAAATCTGGCTTTGTAAGGTTTTTTATGTAATTTAGGAATCCAATACATAATAGGAAGTTTGAGTTCTTTTTCATTGATTTGGACTTTAAGATTGGAAATATTAGTAATATGATTGTTTACAATGTCTTTTTCGGAGGCAGAGGTTTTAGAATACGCATTAGTGCTATTTAGTTCCTTATGCAAAACATGCATAAGGGTTAGGGTTAGGGTTAAAAAGCCTGCATATAACAGAAATGACGTCAAAAGACAAATATAAAAATCAGGCAACATATCCTAAGGGTGATTATACAGTATTCAAGTAGGAATACTGGAACCACCAAAGTTGAAAATGGCCCAATAGAAGAAACTAAAAGTACCACATAACATGTATACACAACAATAATGTCGTGCTGAACGATCTTCAAGGATCGAAAATATAACATCATTGATTAAATGTACAGGGAGACTTTTTACAGCCGCCACACGGCACAAATAACAAGCCTCATTTTTGAATAATCTCCCCTTTTAGAAAAATCTTGTCCAGGACATAGCTGTAAAACTATAAGAGATATCAACATGAAACTTTGTAGGTAGATATATCTCAATGGGTAGATGTGCAGTGCACAAGAATCATAACTGCCTTGCCTAATTCTGGAGTTATTGCCCTTTGTTTATTTTTTTTGGCATATAACGATTCACCTGTGTGTGTAGTGTGTGTGTGTGTGTTGTGTGTGTGGGTGGGTGGGTGGGTGGTGAAGGGCTTCCAAAGTTGTTCAAAAGAATTTAATTCCATGGCAGAAATCTGGTTGCCATCTAACCTAAAGGAATTAAAAGAATAAATTAAAAAAAATCTTCTTGTACAGACCCAAACGGCCTAGAGCTGAGATATTTTGCATAAGGCATTGTCTGGTTGACCTCTACCAAGATTGTTCAAATTATAGTCCTGGGGTCAAAATCGGCCCCGCCCCGGGGGTCATTGATTTTCACTATATGTACATATAGTAAAAACTTAAAATACCTTCTCGTAAAGACCCAAAAGGCCTAGAGCTTAGATATTTTGCATAAGGCATTGTCTAGTAGACCCTTACCAAGATTGTTCAAAATTATAGCCCTGGGGTCAAAACCGGCCTCGCCCCGGGGGTCATTGATTTTCACTATATGTACATATAGTAAAAACTTAAAATACCTTCTTGTAAAGACCCAAAAGGCCTAGAGCTTAGATATTTTGCATAAGGCATTGTCTGGTAGACCCTTACCAAGATTGTTCAAATTATAGCCCTGGGGTCAAAATCGGCCCCGCCCCGGGGGTCATTGATTTTCACTATATGTACATATAGTAAAAACCTAAAATACCTTCTTGTAAAGACGCAATAGGCATAGAGCTTAGATATTTTGCATAAGGCATTGTCTGGTAGACCTCTACCCAGATTATTCAAATTAAAGCTTTGGGGTCAAAATCGGCGGGGGGGGGGGGGGGAGTCATTGGTTTTCCTGATATGTATATAGTAAAAACTTATAGTAAAAACTTTAAAAAATGTTTTCTGAATGGGAGAACTACAGCTTAGATATTTGACTTGAAATGTTGTTTGGTGGACCTGTATCAAGATTTTTTTGAATTAAACCCTTGGGTCAAAATTTTGCCTTGTCCAAGGGGACAGTGACCTACTTTCTTGTCCTTTGATGTACAGCAATGAAATTTTGACAATGTGCACAGTTTTAGTTGTAAAATTGAACTTTGATATCAGGTGACCTAGATTTTGATGATGTGACCTACTTTCTTGTCCTTTGATGTACAGCTATGAAATTTGAACCATGTGCACAGATTAAGATGTAAAGTGAACTTTGATCAGCTGACCTAGATTTTGACTAAGTGTCTTACCGTGTTGTCCTTTGATGTAGTCATGAAATTTAGACTCAAGTGCATTGATATATTCCTTCTGAGTTAACAATAGATTTAAACACTAATCTGATAAAAAGAATTAGATAGGTCAGGGATCTATGCATTATGACAATCTTCAATTGTATAGAAACAAAAAATATCTGTTCCTACACTACTATTTAGTGTTGTATTAATGCGGTGGCATAGCATTTTTCTCAAATGCAATCTTGTTACTTTTTGAAGTTGTCCGGGACATAACTCGAAAATCATAAGAGATATCATCAAGAAACTTTGTAGGTTGATAGATCACATTGATTATAAGTGCAGTAACTCTGCCTTGCCTAATTTTGGAATTATTGCCCTTTGAACTTTTTCCAGGGACATTACTCTGAAACTACAAGAGGTGTACTTTCCTGTGTCCAAAACCTATTCGGGGAGCATCACCCGGCTCAAACCGGGCTCTTGTTAAATTTATCTTTTGACGTCTTATCTGTGATAGGCAGGCTTCATAACCTCTGATCCCCTTTCAAAATTCCATTTTATTTTGTTTCTCGTTTAGGGCTCAAGCTTTTTATTACTTGGGGACCATACGTCGCTTTTCATGAAATGCCATGGAAGTGTCACATTAAAGGTTCCATGATAGCCGCCGTATGAACACATCTGCGGATGTTTCTAAATTCAAAATTTTACTATTTCATGTATAAATGTTGAATTCTGCTTAAGCCGGTGCTAGGGGCGTGGACGGTAACTTGCACTTTCCATTACCGTCCATGAACAGGCTCAATCAAACCGAGCCTGCAACATTTTCAATTTTGTTTTGTTGGGCTTTCTTTAAGGATTCTGTATTAATCTATTCTTTAAATAATCAATATATTACTGCGCGGTGCACAATTGCAGTTGCGAAGCAAGATCATTTTTTCTGTGATAATGAAATTCAATAAAATGGTTATTTTTTCGTGCAATTTGCAATATATTTTCATGAAACATGATAAAATGCCACATATTTTCACGAACCGGGACAATAAAAAACAATAAAAAAACGAAAAATAAGCCTAAAAAATAAATGCACAAGATTTGTCATTGCTAATTTTGCTGAAAATGTGTTTCTTTTACTGAAAACATCGCATTTTAGTACCTGTTCGGCCATTGTACTCATCACCCAAACAACTTTTTTTACTTTCAGGCCTCAACAGAGAGAGCTATAAAGTAACCAGTAACATAACAGTACGTGATTTTTATACAGGGGTCCCGTGCGGCCTAGTTTTACATATAAATTTAACGTTATATGTATGCCTACCTCAATTTCAGTGTTTTTACTGAGCGTGTTAAGTCGCCATTTTATGAGCCCATTGTAACGATTTTTGGTCACGTGATCATCCGCAGTGAATTTGCAAGATATAAAATACCAAAACGGTGCTCACATTTATGATTCAGCTATAATAATGTATCCTGACAAATAAACATTTGATGATTATTGTTTAAATATTGCTCTGACATGTTTAAGCAAACCACAAACAACGCTTAATCTATACCCAAATTTATTATACTGATTGTATATTCCTCGTTGAAAACCTTAGACAATGAACGTGCAATGACCTAGTAACAAGAGTCATGGGCAAGGAGCCCAAGAGGACCCAAAACAAAAACAGGACAGCGCACAAGGCAGAGCATGGGCAGGCTAACCACTAAAATTATAAATAATTAGTAACTGATAAGGAACTAAAAGAAAACAAACAAATGATTGGACAACAGGCCCACAAAGTCGAAGGGCACAGGGGAAGGGGACAGGAGACCCGGGGGAGGGAGGAGATAAATAAAATAAATAAAAACCAGGGTCAAAGGGGAAGATACTTACCCTAGACGAGAAAACAACAAGTGTCACCAAAATAGTATGACACAAAATAGACATACATCTGTGGAACACAGAGGGACGCCGCCTTGGAACGGTCAGCAGCATAAAAAAACCGCTTGGGGAGTATAAACCGGTTTTAAAGGTGCACTTTTTTTCAAAGTAAAATTTTTTTGGGGATTAAAAGCTTCCGAGGGGGCCCCTTTGTTTCAAGATTTCTTTAAGAAAAATCCCGTAAAGGATTTTCCGGGGTTTTCATTCAAAAAAATTTGCTTTGGTGCTAACGGACAAGGTGGCTAATAATATTAAAATTGTATGACGTATCCATTACATTAACATTTTGCACAAGGAACAGAATAGTATTAATGCGTATTCTAAAATAGAGAAAAACAGAATCCATAAAGAAAGCCCAACACGGCAAAATTGAAAATTTTTGTCAAGCCTCGGTTTTGGATCAAAAAGCGCAGTTTCATGAAACTTTAAGCATCGCTCTATTATTTTATTGGATTCCTTAATTACATAAAATCCTCACAAAGCCAGATTCATTGCTAATTCTACATCTTGCACTACAAGTAAACTTTCTATTTAATTGACGTGTTGGTTGACTGCCGTTAAACACATGTACATTACCTAGATATTGTGAAAAAGTCTTTGAAAACACAGGCAAACATCTCTTTTGGTCTATTAAAGATTCTGGTGACACCTTTGACAAATTCAAAATTGAGAACTATCAAGCGTCAATTGTAAGTAGGTACGATTTTTCTACACTTTTTACAGTTTTGCCACATAACTTTATTTATGATAAACTAATTTCCCTTATTAAAAAAAAACTTCTGCACAGGAAAAAGTTACCTTTTTCGTGTAATTCTAACAAAGCTTTCTTTACTAACCTTATTGTTAAACATTATACTATGTGGACCTCTGACAAACTTTGTAGAACACTCTCTTGTCTTTTATAAAACATTTATGTCAGGTTTGGTAATACCCTATTTAAACAAATCATAGGACTTCATTTGGGTACTAATTGTGCACCCCTGGTCGTCGATTTCTTTTGTGCTGCTATGAAAGAGACTTCATGTTGGGTCTCTTTAAGTATACTGAACAAGATGCTATAGTAGCATTGAATAATACTTCAAGATACCTTGATGATAATTTTAATTTAGATTATTTTTATAAAATGGTGACTGATATTTATGAAATACTACTGAATAAAACGAACTTTAGTACATTATTTGTGGATCTTCATATTACTATCAACAACAATTCACACGAAAATCTATGATAAAAGAGAGGACTTTGACTTTTGTATAGTTCATTATCCACATTTAGATGGAGACGTACCCTATGCAACATCTTACTGGCTAAATTTTTCTCTGTTAATTATATTTGCAAGAGCTTGTAGCAACGTAAAGGATTTAAAACAGCGGAATATTTTCATTACCAGCAAGCTTCTTAAACGGGGCTACCGCTATCATAAATTACGGAAATATTTTACAATTTTTTCAATCGTAATTTTGATTAAATATCAAAATTCAATAGTGATTTCAAAACACTTGCGACAAGGGATTAGCCAGTCTAGTTTTTATGGTGATGTGATTTTGTTTAGTTCCGCCCATTGTTGTCTCGTTTAGGGCAAAAGCTTTTTATTACTTGCGGACCATACGCTGCTTTTCATGGAATGGCACTATTGTGTCACATTGAAAGTTCCATGATAACCGCCGTATAAGTCACAATTAGAAGCTTGCAACATTTTAAATTTGGTTTTGGGCGTTCTTTAGGGAGTGTTTATCTCGATTCTACTAAATTCAAAAATTATATTTGAAAAGTATCGTATATATAATTTGTTCTACATAACTTCGTTTCGTTTGAATAACTTTTCTATAAAAGAAATTTGAAGCTATTTGTGGATGCTTAATATAACTAAATATATCATTTGGCGAAAGTTGTTAAAATGGAAAAAAAACAATATAAGCTTTGGCAATCCTATTGCAATAAGTTCCAAACCAAGCATTCAGATATTAACACAGTAATAAATTATTAAAAAATCTACAGGACTAGATGGAATTGGACCAAACATCATCAAATATTGTGGAGATTATATTACACCAATAATTGCATCAATTATCGATAATAGTATTAAATCTAATATTTTCCCAGATGATTTAAAAAGAGCTATAGTTATACCTATTTTTAAATCGGGGGATAAAAATGAAGCAAATAACTATCGACCAATATCAATTTTGTCAACTATATCCAAAATATTTGAGCGCCATATTGCCAAACAAATACACTCATTCTTTGAAAAAACGAACATAATTCATAATAAACAATCAGGATTTCGTAATAATCATTCATGTAATAATGCACTCATTAGTTTAATAGATACTTTGTTAAAAGATGTTGACAGTGGAAAAATTATCGGGACTGTATTCTTAGACTTAAAGAAAGCCTTTGATTTGGTTGAACATGAAATACTTTTACATAAACTTAAACTTTATCATTTTTCTGAAAATGCCGTTAAGTTTTTTAAGTCATATCTTTCTAACAGAATACAGCTGGTTAAGATAGGTAATCTTCAATTTCAGACAATGAAAATAATTTCCGGTGTTCCACAAGGCTCAATATTAGCCTTTATTATTTCTAATATACATAAATGACATAGCTTTCATTGGTAATGATATAAAAATTGATTTATACGCAGACGATTCTACTCTTTATGAGGCCGGAGAAAATATATCAAAAGTAGAAAAAAAACTTCAAGATCTAAATATTTAAATAACATTGACAAATGGTGCAAATTAAATAATATGGCCTTAAATCCAGATAAATCAAAATGTATGGTAATAGGAACAAGACAAAAAGTAAATAATATGAGAAAATTGAATCTTAAGATAAATGAAATTGCTCTTGAAAATGTAACTGATCAAAAAGTCTTGGGTATTTGCAGAGATAACAACTTAAAATGGCACATGCAAATTGACAATGTTTGTAAAAAACATAACGGAAAAATTGCCTTATTGAAAAAAATATCGTATTTTTTGCACTTTGATATGAAATTATTGTTTTACAATGCATATATATTGCCCATTATGGACTATTGTTGTATTATATGGGGTACAGGAAACACAAACTACATAAATGATGTTTGTAAATTACAAAAACGAATTGCTGAAATCATTTTACAGCAACCACAACGATCTCCGTCAATAAATCTATTCGAAACTCTACTGGTTACCGTTCCTTGACAGATGTAAATACCACACGGCGGTGCTATAACATGGCACCGACTAATATGACAGAACTGATGACTTTATCCGACAACAAAATATATAACTTAAGATCTAGGTCACGAAAAGATATTGTATTATGGACAAGACCTAAAACAAATTATATTAAAGACACATGTTCTTATTATGGCATGATCATTTGGAACAATATACTATTAAATATTCGTAATGTTAATAACCTTAAATGTTTTAAAGAAATATACAAAGCATATCTTGATGTTCATATGAATGAATGAGTGAGTGATTGATTGAATGAATTAATTAATTAATTAATAAATGAACGAAAGAATGAACGAACGAATGATGCAATATACGTATATGTTTAAACAAATAGTTGAGTGTCTGTCGAAATTATATGTGTTGTATTATTCTAAAAATTACACATTATACATTCATTTTTCTACCTATGCGTGTCCTGTCGTTGTTGTTGTTGTTTTCTATTTCAGAAGGCCACATTGGAAATAAGATATATATGATTGTTATTGTATGTTCTTAATGTGTAACCTTCTTTTAATAAAGATATTATTATTATTATTAATTAATACTTCATTTCTTGATAGCCACTAGCAACTTCTGCTTATGACACATGAAAGTTAAAACATGATGCAGCATATTTAAAGAAAATTCGTAAAAAGTCGCTGTCGTCAAATTGATTCTGAAAATTATTTAATTCTCAGGAATTTTAAGGAAGACTATGGTAAATTCTGAATTAAACTGTCAAATGCAATACCAACCGATATCAAGTGTATATACGACAGGTTTTTCCAGAATTAATGCACCTGAGTTATTCTTAAGCTCGCGTTTGATAGATTTTGAATGATTCACGTGTCATATCTTTTTTACAGGTACGTTTAATTGATACGTAAGCTCTGAAAAGCATCATTTTCACGTATATCCAGCATACATTGATTAACAGCGTACATCAGGGCTTGCCCAGGCCACATGTTTACCACCTTCACATTTTATGCTCCCCGAAAAATTTCGGGGGAGCATATAGTCGCCGCCTTGTCCGTCCGTCCGTCCATCCGTCCGTCCGTCCATCCGTCCGTCTGTCCGTCCGTCCGCTTTTCTTGTCCGGGACATAACTTTGAAACAACAAGAGGTATCAACATGAAACTTTGTAGGTAGATAGATCTCATTGAGTAGGTGTGCAGTGCACAAGAACCGTAACTCTGCCTTGCCTAATTTTTGAATTATTCCCCTTTGTTTATTTTTACACTTTGAACTTTGTCCGGGACATAACTCTAAAAGTATAAGAGGTATCAACATGAAACTTTGTAGGTAGATAGATCTCATTGAGTAGGTGTGCAGTGCACAAGAACCATAACTCTGCCTTGCCTAATTTTTGAATTATCTCCCTTTGTTTATTTTACACTTTGAACTTTGTCCGGGACATAACTCTAAAAGTATAAGAGGTATCAACATGAAACTTTTGTAGGTAGATAGATCTCATTGAGTAGGTGTGCAGTGCCACAAGAACCGTAACTCTGCCTTGCCTAATTTTTGAATTACCCCCCTTTGTTTATTTTACACTTTGAAATTTGTCCGGGACATAACTCTAAAAGTATAAGAGGTATCAACATGAAACTTTGTAGGTAGATAGATCTCAGTGAGTAGGTGTGCAGTGCACAAGAACGGTAACTCTGCCTTGTCTTATTTTTGAATTATCCCCTTTGTTTATTTTTACACTTTGATCTTTGTCCGGGACATAACTCTTAAAGTATAAGAGGTATCAACATAAAACTTTGTAGGTAGATAGATCTTCATTGAGTAGGTGTGCAGTGCACAAGAACCATAACTCTGCCTTGCCTAATTTTTTGAATTATCCCCTTTGTTTATTTTACACTTTGAACTTTGTCCGGGACATAACTCTAAAAGTATAAGAGGTATCAACATGAAACTTTGTAGGTAGATAGATCTCATTGAGTAGGTGTGCAGTGCACAAGAACCGTAACTCTGCCTTGCCTAATTTTTGAATTACCCCCCTTTGTTTATTTTACACTTTGAAATTTGTCCGGGACATAACTCTAAAAGTATAAGAGGTATCAACATGAAACTTTGTAGGTAGATAGATCTCAGTGAGTAGGTGTGCAGTGCACAAGAACGGTAACTCTGCCTTGTCTTATTTTTGAATTATCCCCCTTTGTTTATTTTACACTTTGATCTTTGTCCGGGACATAACTCTTAAAGTATAAGAGGTATCACATAAAAACTTTGTAGGTAGATAGATCTCATTGAGTAGGTGTGCAGTGCACAAGAACGGTAACTCTGCCTTGCCTACTTTTGGAGTTATTGCCCTTTGTTCATTTTGACACTTTGACTTTGTCTGGGACATTACTCTAAAATTATAAGAGATATCAACATGAAACTTTGTAGATAGATAGGTCTCATTGGGTGGAAGTGCAGTGCACAAGAACCGTAACTCTGCCTTGCCTTATTTTGAAGTAATTGCCCTTTGTTTATTTTTACTTTTTGACTTTGTCCTGGACAATACTTTAAAACTATTAGAGATATCAACATGAAACTTTGTAGGTAGCTAGATATAATTAGACAGAATTGCAATGCTTAAAGAACCTAAACAAAGCCTGGTCTAATTTTGGAGTTATTGCCCTTTGTTCATTTTTACACTTTGACTTTTACCTGGGACATAATTCTGATATCATCAGGAAACTTTATAGATAGATAGATCTCATTGAATAGAAGTGCAGTGCAAAAAAACATAACTCCGCTTTGCCTAATTTTGGAGTTTTTGCCCTTTGTTCATTTTTTTTATACTTTCCTGTGTCCAGAACCTTCTCGGGGAGCATCACCCGGTTCAACCGGTTCTTGTTCTTTTCAGTTCAGGGAACAAGAAATAACCGAGAGTATATAGTACATCTTGGAAGAAAATTATTCAGTTCTTTGTTTAAAACGATGCCACAATATGGTACAATCAATTGCATTGAAATGCAATCGATATTAAATACATTGATCAACATTGCTTTCTAAGCACTGATAAATCATATGCCACTTGAGGGATGGCGACAGTTAGTTTTTTGTAGTCAATGTTTGTTATCAATTTCTCTGGGCAGTTTTGAAGAGGTTTTAAATAGAGAAAAAAAGAATCCCTAAAGAAAGTCCAACACAACAAAATTGAAAATGTTGCAGGCTCGGTTTGATTACACACAAAGTTAAATTATTATTTGTTAACTAAATTATTGAATCGTTAATTCGTTTGTATTATCATATCAGATAACATGGTGTTATATTTTATTAAGACAACAAGCATTAGTTTTGTTTTATTTGCTATGTTTAACGAAATTAATTTATCTATTCATTTATAATAAGGTAATTCTTATGAAAAGCTACTACCGTTTTACTCAATTTCAGTGCTATTTAGGTGAGGCTTTGGTATAAAAGAGCACACGATCATACATATTTGACATAACCGACAACAATGGTTAAAGCTAGGAAACATGTAAAAATTCGGCAAAATGAGAAAGGAAATTATGTCATTATAAATGTATTCGAGAGAACGCAATAAATGTTCGAAAGGAGAAAGTGTTGTGCGATGGTAATGAACTTTATGACGTAAGTAACTGACATGAGAACATTGCAAGCTTATACGAATAAAGAAGGTCACTCTTTGTAGTTGTAGTAAGTTCATATTAAAATCACATGAGACTAAACGCGGACATATAGGAACAAGTCGAAAAGTATAATTTTTAAAGAAAATAGGTTAAGGTTTTTTAAAAATAGTTCTCGTTTATTAAGTTTCTTTTCATTGGATAATCATGACGTATATATATAAAGTATACACACGGCTGTTGTTTTTTAATGTACATGTAATTTCATTTTTTTCGCAAATAAAATAGGTTCCTGTATTATAGATTCGTATGTTTTATTATACGTGTAAACATTGGAATTTGATTTTATTTAGGGTCCCTCAGCATGTAAGGAAATTTTCAGGAAGCAAGACAGTTTTAAGCTTGTCATTACACATAGCAGGTTTAGCATGTCATTATACATAGCAGACAGACAGACAGACTCCGGAATGTGCCTTTAATGACACAAAGATGGAACAGTCTAATAGTCATTTTTTTGTAATGTTTTTAGCTGTATACATAACAGTAAATAATAATATAACAAACACCTATACAGCGAATGTTTGCTGCAAGATAAATGCATGAGGACAAAAGCTGATATTTAAATGTAATACAAAAATTAAATCAGAAGAAGTTTGTTCCAGCTGAAACACAATTGTGGATAGAAAAATGATTTATTTTTAATTCTTGTACGAAGACACTTTAAATGTTCTTTGATTGTAAATACAAACTACTTTAAATGTAACAAACTACAAATGTATGATAATTATTATCATTACGAAATAAGGGCTATCTGTTATGGCTGACAATATATTTCTTTTAAAATTTTAAAATTATTTATTTTATCTGAACATTGAGACAGATTGTTCAAGATTAACTACCCTATTGCAAATAGTAATGTAATTACACGTAGAACATACTGTGCACTAACATATCATTAAGCGGGCCGTGAAATAATGTATCTTTTATTACATAAGTATAATATAACGTTACGAAACACAACTTCCTATAGCTACGGATTACCTTAGTATACCAGACAATATAACAATAAAGCTATCGTAAAAGTCTCTGACATAACCTTAAACTGCTTGATCTTAACATAGTTAAGAAACGTATGTTATTAGTTTTTGTCTCTGTTGAGTCCCCCTTGCCCAATCCAATGCTATCGTTTACAGAATAATATTGATTTGAACCAAATGATTTTCTTGTAAACGGAAATGTCTTTGAAATATTCATTCTCACAAATGTTTCGGGCGAAGTCTGTCTGAAAACAGTTTGATTTTCTGTAACAAAATACAGGGAAGAACCGAAAATAGGTAAGATTTTCATTGGTGACTCTAAAAAAAAAAAAAAAAACCTGAAAAGGGATAGTCTTTTGGCCATTCTAAAATTACTACAAGAATAAAAAGAATCTTTCTGAAACGTATAAACGTTAAAATTCCTTCATAATGTAATGAAGTTTTGAAACAAAGTTTCTATTAAATTTCTTCGATATTTGAGACCTGTGAATCGTTATTTCTCCCACTACTTCAAAAATCTCATTAATTCTCTAATAAACAGCTTATTTGAAAGTTACCTGTGATAAGTTACTTTTCGTCAAGTCAATATAAACACTTGCGTGATAAAAGATACATTTCATACTGTACAATAATTCTTATAGTGTGCACAATGGTATTTTAGTAGGTTTGGCCAAATCATAAAACTGTACATGGTTGGAGGAAAAAAAACATGTTAACGATGCTCTAAGAAAACATTTGTATCACAGTTTGGAGACTTTTCTATTAAAAATGTGTCTGAGTTAAATCGAATACCCATACATGCAAATTGTGTTAACTGGAGTGTAGGTCCGCATTGTCTGTCGGGGATAAAATAGAGCATATTCGTTGATTGGCTTATTTTTGGGGGGTTTACTTTATTTTTTTAAGTCAGGGAAAGGGATAATGATAAAAAAGTGTCCTATCAATATGCTTTTTTCGTAAGTTATTTTTTTCTGAGGTTATATATTGTGACAGCAGAGGACATGTTTTATACCCCCCCCCCCCCCCCAAAAAAAAAAAAAAAAAAAAAAAAAACGAAGTTAAGGGGGTTTATAGGAGTCAGCTTGTCGGTCAGTCCGTTACTCCGTCGCTCTGTCCGCATCATGGTTTCCGGACGATAACTAGAGTTTGGAATGAGGTATTGTTATCAATTTTGGAATATAAGCAATCTTATGTGGAGACCCCGAATGGTATTGCATTTAGACCCCCTAGGGTAGGGTCAATGTCACCGTAGCTAAAAAAGAAAAATGGTTTCCAGACAATAACTAGAGTTAGAATAATATATTGTAATCAAACTTTGTGTATAGCAAGCTTATATGAAGATCCCGGTTTGTATTGCAATCGGACCCCCTGGGGTCAAGGTCACCATTACTTAAATAGAAAAATTGTTCCCAGACAATAACTAGAATTAAAGGGAAAGATATAATTGGGTTAACAAATTTTGGGGTAAAAACAAGCTTATCTATAATCCGGTTTTAATTTCAAATTTTGGGTCCCCCGGGGGGGCAAAAGGGCACTGTTTCTTAAAAAAAAAAAAATATTTCTGACAATTACCAGAGTTAGAAAATTTAAATATTGTAAAACCCAAAATTTGGGGTATAGGGAAAATTTATATAAAACCCCTGTTGTTTTTTTTAAAAACCCGAGGGGCCCAAAGGGCACCGAAATAGAAAAAGGGGAAATTTTATATCAAAAATTGGTGTAAAAACAAGGCCCGAAAACCCAAACCCCCGGTTTGGGATTTGGCATTTTTAACCCCCCGGGTAAAATCATCTTTACAAAAATAGAAAAATGGTTTTCCGCACAAAAATAGAGTTTGGGAAAAATGAAATTGTAGTAAAGGGAAGCTTATATAAAGAAAACCCCCTTGGGGTTGAAATTTGGTTTTAATTTAAAATTTAGTTTCAAAATTTTTCTTCAGAACCCCTTATTTTTTAAAAGTAAAAAGGGTTTCGGTGGGGTATTAACCACCTTTAGTGATTTGGTTAGTTATTTGCTATGATAAAAAAGGAGGGCCCCAAAAAAAACCGGAAAACCATCTAAAACCCCTCGGGTCTGATTCAAAAATTGTTGGCTACGCCCCTTTTACAAACCGATAGCCCCCGTGTTTTGGGGATCTTTTTTTTACATAAAAAATAAAGAAGATGAATAACGTTACATTTTTCTTAAATTTTCTTATCATCAAAACCCAAAACGTTTTTAAAAAAAAAGAAAAATTTAAAAAAGGGTTTTTTGTTGATTGTAAAAAAATTTCAAAAATTTAATCTTAAAATAAAAATTTTTTTTAAAATTTACCTACAAATGAAAAAGTTTTTATACACCTGTAGTAAGCAAGGATTTACGTATTGTATAAAACAAGTTATGTAAGAAAATGCGATATTATTGTATTTTATTTACATGTTTACCGGAAAAATGCAGCGTCAAGTTTTAATATGAATTACAGCAGATATAAGGCAAGTTACGTTCTTGCATAATATAGTACCTCTCTGTAAGAATTCTGTTAATGATTGCAATAACTTTGAGGCGATAAGGAATACGTCTGTTTTGCATTACACTTATTAGTTACCAAATTGGCATTTCACAAAATAATTGTATTTTGCATAAAAATGTTTGTTCATGCACTTTTTGTGTTATTGTTTTGAAAAGACAATACATTTCAGCACAGAGAT